>NC_060178.1:47883703-47908703 GCF_021184085.1 Oncorhynchus gorbuscha
GTGTTGTGAAGATCACAGGTGAGATGGTGCTGTCGTTTCCAGCGGGGATCACTCGGCACTTTGCCAATAACCCGTCCCCTGCCGTGCTAACCTTCAGCATAACCAACTACAGCCGGCTGGAGCATGTGCTGCCTAACCCCCAGCTACTCTGTTGGTAAAGGCCCACTGTAACACCCCCTCATTATACTGGAACCCTCAACACATTATACACTGGGGTGTTTATAATATGACATCATCACACTGTAGCTTTGACCTACTGTACCAGAAACACTATGAAGGTAAAGATCACTGGAACTTCCCTCGTATATTATACCACTCACAACATCATGTGGCACTGTAGCATTTATAACACGTCAAAGTGAACATTTAAAATCCATACTGTACTAAAACACCCAACTCCAGTTCTGACTGGGCTCTGAGTCACTGTGAATTGGTCCCAGTGGTTTGACTAACCACCTGGTTTCCAAGGTTATTCTGCACTCTCCTATGTACAAGCCATCACGGTTGTTTTTGTGTAGCACGAGTTTCCGTTTGCAGTCTCTCCAGCGCTGCTGTAGCCCTGACCTCCGGGTGGTAGACGCAAATAGAACTCGTGCTGTACTCCATTATGTCTCCGGTGCGTTGAATAACGTTAAGATGGATCGATCATTAGATCATAGGATGAAATGCGTATTGTGTTCTGTTATTGGCCCACGTAGTGACACCGTCACAACACCCAACCCTGACTGCAAGAACTTCTGGGTGAACATGCCAAACTTGATGACCCATCTAAAGAGGGTGGCCGAGCAGAAACCCCAGGCCACATACTACAATGTGGACATGCTCAAGTACCAGGTCAGCAACTCTTGTACTCGATTGTGCACTGTTTCTCTGGACATTTCTGTGTTGTTGATTCATCTCAATGGATGTTGTGTGGGCAGGTATCGGCGCAGGGCCTCGTTTCGACACCCCTGAACCTGGCAGCCAGTTGGCGGTGTGTGCCCACCAGCACGGACCTCCGGATAGACTACAAATACAACGGCAGCGCCATGACAACACCCGTGGCTCTCAACAACGTCCAGTTCCTGATCCACGTGGACGGAGGGGTCACCAAGCTACAGGCTGTGCTTCCCCCCGCCGCCTGGTAAGACAGAGGAGGACACTGTGTGTCAGAACACAATACGTTTCTATTGAATTGAATTTATTTGATAATTAAAAGTAGAAGGCTGCACCAGCCGGAGACAACCCATGACTCTATTGCTCAGCCCTGTGCTGAAGAGCGCAATTTTGCAAGTTTGAAAAAGCCAGTTTCCCAAACCCAGATTAAACCTATTCCTGGCTTTTAAAGAGTAATGGATTACGTTTGATTCTGTTCTTCCAGGAACGCAGAGCAGCAGAGAATCCTGTGGAAGATTCCTGATATTTCCCAGAAATCTGAAAATGGAGGTAAATAACCTTGTTTACACCAAAGCCCAGGAGAAATCACTAATAATATCATACACTGAGTGTACAACACATTAGGAACACCTACTCTTTCCATGACAGACTGATCAGGTGAAAGCTATGATCCCTTATTGATGTCACTTGTTAAATCCACTTCAAATCAGTGTAGATGAAGGAGAGGAGACAGGTTAAAGATGAAGGGGAGGAGACGGGTTAAAGATGAAGGGGAGGAGACGGGTTAAAGATGAAGGGGAGGAGACGGGTTAAAGATGAAGTGGAGGAGACGGGTTAAAGATGAAGGGGAGGAGACGGGTTAAAGATGAAGGGGAGGAGACGGGTTAAAGATGAAGGGGAGGAGACGGGTTAAAGATGAAAGGGAGGAGACGGGTTAAAGATGAAGGGGAGGAGACGGGTTAAAAATGAAGGGGAGGAGACGGGTTAAAGATGAAGGGGAGGAGACGGGTTAAAGAGGAAGGGGAGGAGACCGGGTTAAAGAGGAAGGGGAGGAGACCGGGTTAAAGATGAAGGGGACCGGGAGAGGGAGACCGGGTTAAAGATGAAGGGGAGGAGACCGGGTTAAAGATGATGGGGAGGAGACCGGGTTAAAGATGAAGGGGAGGAGACCGGGTTAAAGATGAAGGGGAAGAGACGGGTTAAAGATGAAGGGGAAGAGACGGGTTAAAGATGAAGGGGAGGAGACGGGTTAAAGATGAAGGGGAGGAGACGGGTTAAAGATGAAGGGGAGGAGACGGGTTAAAGATGAAAGGGAGGAGACAAGTTAAATAAGGATTTTGAAGCTTTGAGACATGCATTGTGTACGTGTGCCATTCAGAGAGTGAACGTGCACGACAAAAGATTGAAGTGCCTATGGTAGTAGGTGCCAGGTGCACCGGTTTGAGTGTGTCAAGAACTGTTTCCCGTGTGTATCAAGAATGGTCCTCCACCCAAAGGACATCCAGCCAACTTGACACAACTGTAGGAAGCATTGGAGTCAACATGGGCCAGTAACCATATGGAACGCTTTTGAAACCTTGTAGAGTCCACACCCTGACAAATTAAGGCTGTTCAGAGGGCAGAAGGGGGTGCAAGCTCGATATTAGGAAGGTGTTCCTAATGCTTTGTACACCGTGTGTTATCCTTGTTGCCACTAATGTACAAATCTTGTGCCAATAACAGGCTTGAATACTTACTAGCTTGGCTTTGCATGACTAACTTTATTTGGGTGTATGTTTAGGAATTAAAATCCTTATGAACAGAGTGCGAATTACACCATGACATTTCGGGCCCAATTCTTTTTTTTAAAGGGGGCTAATGATAAAGGTCGTCCTTTAAAAGGTACGAATGAATGACCTTTTAATGTGGCATGACACAACGCGTCATGATATTTTCATCTGATTTGTCAAACAAATCACTTAAATGTAGACTACCCCTGCATGTTTGGCCTCTCCAAAAGAATTCCAGCATCCAAACCGCATGTATATTCGAGCCAAGCGACGAATGGAAATCTGTTACAAAACACCAAAAAGTGTTCCTAATGACATTCGGCGATTTGCCATCGATTTAGGTCTACATTAATTGATGCGTGTTGCTGACAAATGTACCTTTTTTGTACACCTGAAATGGGGCTGAAACTACCCCGGGGGGAAAAAACAGGATTGCCACCACACACCTTGTCAATTTACTAGACTAGGCTACAGTGTGTATTACCATGCACATCAAATAGGTCTACTGGTAGCCAGTGATTTTTTTTTGTTTACCTTTATTTAACTAGGCAAGTCAGTTAAGAACAAATTCTTATTTTCAACGACGGCCTGGGAACAGTGGGTTAACTGCCTGTTCAGGGGCTGAACGACAGATTTGTACCTTGTCAGCTTGGGAATGTGAACTTGCAACCTTCCGGTTACTAGTCCAACGCTCTAACCACTAGGCTACCCTGCCACCCCAGGTGATGTAGTGGTAATAAAAAAAAGTGGGTAAACTGTGATTAACGTTTCCTATACTTTCAATGCGTTTTTCTGGAAAAGGTGGTTACACGGCATTTACTCGTTTACCCTCCGCTAGGCTTACACCACTGCTGGCAGCGTAACCTCTCAGCCGAGGCAATTTTACACACATGAACACACGCAGAACAGGCAGCCTACATTCAATATGATATAAGAGTTGAATACAAACATGTTTACACCCTCGTTCATGAGTTGTCCATAATTCACGAGTTAATGCTTGGAGTCTTCTCAGATGGCCTGACATAAAACACTACCTGACTTTCCTTACATGAATGACATTTATGACGGTGTTATTTGTCATTATTAAGCTTTTAACAATCGAATTAGAAGATTTCACCTAAACCCTGTAAGATTCCTGGATCTTGGAGATCTCTGATCTCTGCCCTGCAAGTGTTACTATGCCTCCGTAACGTTTCATTATGTTAAACCGTGAAAACAGTTCTCATGGGCACACAAATCCCAAATAATGTAGGCCTATGCCATTGCAAAATCGAGAGGGAAAAAGAATCGAGAGGAATAATGTTGTTCCTCTTCTAACTTAAGGAGTCACCTTATAGGCCTATTGTCATGAACGTATACCCTACTTCAGGGTTTCCCCAAGGGCTGCACATTTTGGTTTTTACCCTAATACTACACAGCTGATTCAAACGATCAAAGCTTGATGATTAGGGGATTATTTGAATCAGCTGTGTAGTGCAAGGAAAAAACAAAAAATGCACCCCATTGGGGTCCCGAGAACAGAGTTTAGGAAACCCTGGCCTACTTGTTGGATGGAATGGATGTGCATTGGTGTCTAGTGACGTTGTTGACCATCATCAGCTGATCCAGGAAAAAAAAACGAAAAGAAAATGATAAAGCTAAATATATGGTCCATGGATGACACGGAGAACAACAGTACCCCCCCACGCAACCTGAAAAACGAAGCAATGAGCCCTCTAAATAGCTGACTGACAAAAGCAAACAATGAGGAGGCATAGGCTATTTTTTTTTTATCAAGGACACGTGGCAAACAAATGGCGAAAATGAACAAGTACAGGGGAAAATGTATATGTGAAGGAGCTCAGCTGAGGCTACAATTCAACACTACTGGGTGGACAACGCTGTCACATGTCAATAAACGGTTTGAACCATGACAGAGAGGTGGGGGTGTTTGTTTCCTTTGGAAGCTTTTATTTTAATATTTACCACTGTAAAACATATTTACCACAAAATTTGAAACAAATAGGAGAATGCATTTAGGGGAGCTGAGCCTCCCCTGGCTCCTTCACAATTTGTAATTTGCACCTTGCGTAAGAGTCTATTGACACACCTGCGCGTCAATCAAAGAAACATAATACACAAATCCCCATCAAATTCCATCAGTTTAAGCTAGAGATATATGCAGTGGAAGGTGGCTGAGCTACTATTCAGCGGTGTTTGCCAGACCATGAGACATCCCGACAAATAATCTGTAGCATCCGAACCGTTTAGGCTGCAAACGAATATGACTCTCACGAACACAATGGTGTTCTCTGTTTTGCTTTACGACCCCCACAAGTGTCACGGGACTCATCTGAAGGCAACTCATACAAATGGATGGGAGTATGGAGATAGTTTTGTGCCAACAAAACAAAAATATTTCCTGAGCTTTACTATTATCGCCAAGATATAGGACAGACACTTCAAAACCTTAATCCATGTGATGTATTTACTATTATCGCCAAGATATAGGACAGACACTTCAAAACCTTAATCCATGTGATGTATTTACTATTATCTCCTAGATATAGGACAGACACTTCAAAACCTTAATCCATGTGATGTATTTACTATTATCTCCTAGATATAGGACAGACACTTCAAAACCTTAATCCATGTGATGTATTTACTATTATCGCCTAGATATAGGACAGACACTTCAAAACCTTAATCCATGTGATGTATTTACTATGCCTAGATATAGGACAGACACTTCAAAACCTTAATCGCCTAGATATAGGACAGACACTTCAAAACCTTAATCCATGTGATGTATTTACTATTATCTCCTAGATATAGGACAGACACTTCAAAACCTTAATCCATGTGATGTATTTACTATTATCTCCTAGATATAGGACAGACACTTCAAAACCTTAATCCATGTGATGTATTTACTATTATCGCCTAGATATAGGACAGACACTTCAAAACCTTAATCCATGTGATGTATTTACTATTATCGCCTAGATATAGGACAGACACTTCAAAACCTTAATCCATGTGATGTATTTACTATTATCTCCTAGATATAGGACAGACACTTCAAAACCTTAATCCATGTGATGTATTTACTATTATCTCCTAGATATAGGACAGACACTTCAAAACCTTAATCCATGTGATGTATTTACTATTATCGCCTAGATATAGGACAGACACTTCAAAACCTTAATCCATGTGATGTATTTACTATTATCGCCTAGATATAGGACAGACACTTCAAAACCTTAATCCATGTGATGTATTTACTATTATCGCCTAGATATAGGACAGACACTTCAAAACCTTAATCCATGTGATGTATTTACTATTATCTCCTAGATATAGGACAGACACTTCAAAACCTTAATCCATATGATTGATTTGTTTACTGTCTTCTTTTTTTTAGTAAAGGCCAAATAAAATATTTGATAACATTTTTGATGTATATATATTTTTGGGGGGGGACACCTAAAAGGGGCCCTCCCTAAAATTCTAAATCAAAGAGCAAATGATCCATGGTATGACCATCTTAAAACAATTCTGTATGTTCGTGAAATAGAACCCCCCCCCCCCCATGGCTTGAACTTGTAGAGGTCCAGAGATGCATACATTATTTTGAATGTCATTATCTATGTGCGACCTTATAGAACTACTGTATGACATGCAGTTTCCCCATTTACATGAACTCGCTGAGGCTGAGCTCACTGATGCCCCCTTCAGGCAGGAAGGAACAGACAAACTACAATCATGATATGCTACTGTGTGCTGTGGAGTTGTGTGTTTTGAGATGTCTGTGCATATAGTAAAAATAAAGCATTGTATTTGTAACATGTTGTCTCACAAACTCAGTGCTACAACTCCTAGCATACTGATGAAGACATTTTTTTTTTGTATGGCTGTCATGTTGAGCCGGTGTCCCTCTCGCTGTGCGTCCCCAGGCGTTGGCTCATTGTTGGCACGGTTCCAGCTGTCGGAGGGTCCCAGTAAGCCCTCTTCCCTGGCAGTCCAGTTCACCAGTGAGGGCAGCACTCTGTCAGGCTGTGATATAGAGCTGGCAGGGCCCGGGTACCGCTTCTCACTCGTCAAGAAGAGGTTCGCAGCAGGTGAGAGACCCTGTCCTAAACAATGGAATAGTAGTATCACTGAGTGACCAACTTGAATAAGCGTGTTCATTTGTCATACTACGATGTTGTAATACAATATTAACATGCAATATGTTTTGGATTTGGCACAAAAAGCGTATCGAACGTATAGTAATCTAAGCATGTTTGTCATTTTCAGGAAAATACTTGGCAGACAACTGATACTCAACCCTACTACTGAACAACACTACTGAACAAATACACTGAACGTCATCATCTCAATGGACTTCGACTGAGTAATGGAAACCGACAACACCACCACCTCCCTACAGACAGACATACAAACACTCCTTTCTAAACCCGCGAGATAGACAGGCCCAGGCCACACCGCCTACTGTACCCAGCAGTATTGTATAACTTGCATTTAGCGTTGTGGACAGTTTTAAAGGTGTAATTATTGTATTTGTAAAATGTATTCATTTCAGAACATCTGTATTGCTGCAGTTATAGACACCCATCCCAGGTTTACCCTCTCTAAAGCTACATGCCTCTGTCTCCCTCCCCTCTCCAAGATGTGGTGTTGTTTAACCCTTAACGCAGCTGCCTAGCTAATCAACCGCACCGCAACCACAAACCCACGGTTTCAATGGTGAACGAAACACTATTTATTTTAGACGCATTAACAAAGATGTTATGCTAAGAGAGGATGCATGTAAAAGAGGACTGCTTGGTTGTGTCATTGCGTGAACTATAGATGAATAGGCGCGCCATGATGTGAGAGGTTTCGCTCTCGCCAAAATCTTTTCAAAATAAGCCCAGTGTGCTTCGTTTTGGACTTAAGCTTTGTCGCCTGCCTTCCCGCCTTTGGGACGACTCCTCCCAATGTTAGGGCGGAGACCTGAGCATCTCCTCATAATGTACAGATCTCTGGCTTAACAGAGGGGCTAGTTCTTCCTCATGCTGCCTCTCGCATGCCTGTGATTGGACACAGTTAGAGCTACCATAGGATTCTGGGTAATGGAGTTTTTATACTGTTAGCTTTAACGGTTGATTTGTTAGCATGCCCTCTACAAAGGCACAACAGGGTCAAAGGACATTGTTTATTTGGATGATGTAATTCAACATCCACACTCCTCCTCTCCCTTCATTGAATGCACTGATTTAATGCCCGGTTGACGCATTTACTCTCATAATTCTATAGTCCTGAGTAGTTGGGCAGCTGCAACAATAAGTCAATTCCTGGTTGCAATATAAAACAAATATAAGACGTTTCCCTTTAGAAAAACCTGTACAAAGTGTCATTTTAAATTGATAATATATATCTTAAAGGGCGTTTTGGTGTTTTCCTTGTATTGTCAAATAGCCTTTGTTGTTCCTGAGACAGCAGTGGCAGACTTACTTCAGAGTACATTACAGCATTCTATTTTTATTTATTGATGATAATGATTTATTGTATAAAGTATGTGATTCTGTATATGAATATAATTTGATGGTATCACCATTTAGAGTCCTTAAAGGTATACATATTTGAATGATATTTTTTGTTATTTGTGTAGTTGGGTAACCTGTGTACAGTATAATGTATAAGGTATCATTTTTTGAATTTATTTGAGATATATATTTTTTTTTAACTCAAGCGCAACAGACAATTTGAGGTATATATGGGCATTGGGTGGGAGGGGGTATAAAATGACAAGGAGAAAAAAAACCCAGATGAATAACGACCTGGATGTGTACGTCATGCTTTATGAAAGTTCTGACCGTGGATCGTCAGTCAGCTTTTGACCATTTTAGGCCCTATTCCCATTCACCGCGATGCGTTCCTACCCACCTGAAACCCCCTGAATGGATATTATTCTGCATCAAACAGCATGACCACTCCCCTTCAGATCAAACCAACCAGCGCTTGAATCCATGGCTTTATTTTGCATAATGGTAACGGTCTCTGTGAGATGACATGGTGACGAGGTTTTTGGAGGGAGGTTAGATGACCAAAACGCTTTTTGTATTCATGTGTGTGTACTCCAGACAGTCCTCTATAAGAGCGAGAAATAAGCTGAATATTTTTAAAACTGACACACAAAAAAAAAAATTGTTTCATGTGAAGAGCACTGTGCTGATAATGTTATTAACTCCCCGAATGCTCTGATCTTCAACATAGAGAACAAAAATGTGTGCGATGACATTTAACTTAAGAGGTCTCCTCATATAGGCATCGTAAGTATGTCAAAAAATAATGTCTGTGCTTCATGAAGCTACATAGCACCATTGATTGTGCCTGTCATAGAGGGTGTTGCGCTGTGATTACATGTTGATTGCATGTTGTCTGAACATAAAGCAGGCGTTTCTATGTAAGGTATTAATGAATGGTGTGGTGCAGCTCTCCGTACAGCAGTCGAGTAACAAGGGTTCGAGCGAAAGTTTTCCGGCATAGATAATATAATGTACTTCTTACATACAGTTACGGTATAGTCCTGAAGTCAAGTGCTCCACCAACCAACTCTACGACCTATTGTTTTGTTAAATGTGAGAACTGAAGAGCAGAGAGTGTGTCTGTGTGTGGCGTGCTAAGCCAGACTGCTTTAGGTTCTGTACTCGTTCTCGATCAATCACCTGTGCAAGCTGTGTTTGTACAGATCAATGTTAAGAGGAACTGTGGGGAAACTTAGTTTGCTTCTTTCCAAGCTCTCTTTTCTCTTTGCAACTCGCAACGGAAGTGTTTCTCCCCTCTCGAATGCAGTCTATTCAATATGTCCTCCACCCATTTTGAGTTCTGGTGTGCGGCACAGCCCGTGAGGTTGGCTATAAAACTGCATCGTCTTTTAAGCCTTCCTGCGAATACGCAGCTGTTTATGATTGTGTGCTACGAGGGATGTCAAACGGAGATGTTACTGTATCATGATTAGCCTTGTGGTTTAATTCAATGTCCTGTATATATTTCTGTTTGCTTCGTTTATATTTCTATGGATATATTTGTTTTTTTTTTCTTCATCTATTTGTGTTATCCAATGCACAGGATACTGAATATGCAATTGTTTAATGTGACGTACCGTACTAATGACATGTTATAAACGTACGCGGGATGACCTACTATGCTATCAAGATTTTCAATCATTGTCCGTTTTCTTGGAAATAAAGTAGGCGTATCAATTTGTTTGCATTCTGTTATTTTGGTCCAATTCAGTATGGATGCAAATTATTTCCTTTCAATTACCTTAATGGTTGTGACTTGTCTAGGAAGAATTAGAATTCAGCACTTCCTAATATTGAGTTGCCCCCCCCCAGAACAGCCTCAATTGGTCGGGGCATGGACTCTACAAGTTGTCCGAAAGAGAAAGGGATGCTCTGGATTCCAAACCGGTGCCCCTGGCAACTACTACCATACCCAAAATAACTTAAATATTTTGTCTTGCCCATTCACCCTCTGAATGGCACATGTACACAATCCATGTCTCAGTTGTCTTAAGGCTTAAAAATCCTTCTTTAACCCGTCTCCTCCCCTTCATCTCCATTGATTAAAGTGGATTTAACCTGTGACATCAATAAGGGATCATAGCATCACCTGGACAGGAAATGTTTTTACACTCAGTGTATTTCCTCTGCCAAACATTCAGATCATCTTCTCCCAGAGGATGAAATATGAGGTTACAAAAATGTCATCCCTCTCAAATTCATAGACCGAGATAGTTTCAAGGACTGACTATCCATACTATCAACATTATAGTTCTAATAGTGTTTCAGAGCTATGCGTTTTACATTTACTTTGTTTACAATCTTACATTTTGGATTCTGATGACAGTTGAACTATGTTCATGAGGCCTAATAAAATGTGTGTGGCAACTGCAGACTGCTCATTTTAAGATAGATTGAGATGAGCTTATGACTAACAGTATGTTAGTGAGTCAAAATGATCAAAGCGTTGCAGTAATCCACAGTGAATTAAAGCGTCACACTGTCACGTAACAGAGAAGTAAAAGGATCACACTCCCATGCATGTCAAGCATGTAAGAACATTTATTAGACTAGGGCTAGCAAAATATATCGTACGATCAGGACTAGTCTTTTCAAAAAGGTTACATGAAAGTCCCTGAATTCAGCTTTGGTTCTTAACTCTCTCATCATTGACACATTTAACAGAGGCTGGTTTCCATCCAGTGCATAAACTTCACGAGATACAAACTATGACAGGGGAAAAGTTCCTCTTTGTAATCCACACACACAGACACGACCTGTAAAAGTCCCCCTCAACCACTACTATGTACTAAATCTATGAAAAAAACAACTAGCTAAAAAGCTCTATCTTTATTAAGCTCTTATTTCATGCATCTATTTTTGATTATTCTGTGCAAGTATTGTGATTGGCTGAAATGGTTGAGGATATAGTATAAAACCTCCCTTTATTTTTCCTATGGATGCATTGGTTTTACCTCACCGGGTGAGGGGAGTTTGGACATTTTAGACCGTTCTAAGGTCGTATAGTGACACCGGGGCACAGGGTGAGATAAAACAAATGCACCCTATTTCTGTTTTTCATGAAGAAGGTAAGACCGGTTTGGATAGGAGGAGAGCAAGTCTGTTTAGGAGGAGTTGAAAGGTTAACCACAAAGACACTCAGGTCTCAACAGAGATATGCGAGGTCACTCTTCCTGCAGCCCATTTTGCAGCACACTGTGGTCAGCATGTGGTTCAGGTCCCGTCTGCTGAACTCTGACCCCAGGTTGGCCGTCAGGTCCTCCAGGCTGCTCTGCTGCAGTTCCCCATTTGCCAAATCTGCTAATGACATTGATCAATATCATTAATTATCACATAAAAATAGCATGCTATTACAGTCCAATATGAGTTCAGGTATTTCATACCATCTTGCTTTACAAAAACACCTATTTAAGAATGAAAGCAGTCAACAAACATATGTTACGCAAGCCAGAAATATATTTTCTCTCTCACTGCTTGCTGATTGTCTATGAGTGGTATTTCATATGCAGAGTATGTTTAACAGTGTAATTGCTATATGTGGTCCTGCCAAATGAGGAAGCCCCTAAATGATTGTACAGGTTTTGCCGATGCTATCTGTCTTGTCCAGAATCTGTTCCTCTAACTGGTTCTAATGAGCATGGCTAATATGCTAACTGGGTTAGCCTGGTGCTGTCTGTCCAGTGGGAACATGCTGGCTGACCCTGATAGCGTCACCTCGGTCCCACTGGGTTTGAATGTTCCAGAGGACTGTACAACGTAACAGACCTCCATGACCCAGCCAGAGGGTCAACTTCCTGACTGACTGACTGACTGCGCACCCCACTGGAGCAGCGTCACTGTACATCACTGCAGACAGACCCCAATCACTGACTCACAGACACATTGTCTGGTCAATTCATGTAATTCTGTTCATCAAGTGGAATAAGCCCTGACGTAAAGTGTGAGTGGAAATCTGAGTTTAAGTGACGATACTAAATGAAATGTGTTTACAGAAGTGTCCGTAGGAGGATAAGGGTCAGAAATGGGTCACCAGGTCTGTAAACCCAAACTGGGTAATGAAAAGGGGTAAACATGGAAAAGTAGTCAGGAGGAGAAAGTGAAAAGTGTGGGTAACAGAGATTCTAACAAGGTAGAGATGGTTAACTCACCCTCCAGTTGCTCCGGTTGGTCGAGAAGCCGTCTCCAACGGGAGCCTCCACAGGTGTAGACGACGGCCCTGAGAAACTCTCTGCCACACAGCTTCACTAAGCTCACCTCCGCCGTCACCTGGCTCAACCCCACTGCCACACACAGCAGCAGGGGCAGTGTTACTGGCAACACACGCATCACGGCTGGCTGGATTGATATCTGTGGGTCACTTGTGTGAGGGTGTGTGTATCTGTGTTCACCTCTCTGGTCTACTTCTTTCTCTTCTTCTTGTTGTCTCTGTGTTTCTCTCTATCACTCTTGCTGAGGCGATAACACAGTGGATTGATTTCTGGATCAAGGCGTGCACTTCCTCCTATATATACCATCCTCCTGTCAGCTCACCAGTGGACCCCCCCCCCCTCCCCAATCCCTTCCCCACCTCATCCACACTATCTCTCTTTCCTCGCCCCCACCCTGCATGGTCTCTTCCAGTCAAATTATTTTATGTTTCCGGTCATGTCCACCATCACCAATTGTGATCTGACTGAGAGTGAGTCCCATCGGGTAATCAGTTCTTTACTGCCCCAATCTACAATCAGATTACCTGTCCAGAGGGGCGGAGGGTGCTCTCTCTACCTCTCCACTTTAACGAGTTGATTGCAGTGACCTTCCCTTTAAGGCACAGCTAATTCAGTCACATGTTGGGATAACCCCCAGCCAAACAGATGGCTCATGTGTTTCTAGTGTTTATGTCAGACATTTAACCTTGCCATAACAGAAGTTAAATGTCCCAAACTGAAGGGAAAGTGTAAATGCTGTCCTAGTTTTAGTGTTCTATTATATTGTGAAAATTATGTGAAATTACATCATGGCATGACATTAGTGGTTCCCTCAAGGGTAGTTTCCTCATTAGTTGACAGAAAATACATCCCTTATATTGTTTTGATGAATAGATATGCAGTCGTTAGTGAGTCTTCACACCCCTTGCACGGTACACACATTTCTATGCCTTAAAATGGGAATACATTTTTAAAAAAAATAATGATCTACACAACCTACTCAACATTTTCAAAGTGAAATAAATATTATAGAAAATGTTCCTAATTAACTACAAATAACAAAACAAAAATGTCTTGATTCCACCCCAGAGTTAATACTTGTTAGAAGCACCTTTGATAACAGCTGTGAATCATTTTGAAAAATAACTCTTAGGGCAACATTTATATATAAAAAAATGGTTATTTCTCAAGCTCAGAAAATTTGGTTGGGAGTCATTGATAGACAGAAATATTCAAACCTTGTCTCTGATTTTCAGAAATGATACTGGACAATTCAGAAAACACTCAATGCCTATTTGCAGCATCATGTTATGGGTATGCTTGTCCCCGGCAGGGACTGGGGAGTTTGTCATGATCAAAATAAATATGAAAGGAGCAGACAAAAAGTTAGAGGAAACCCTACCTCAGAATACCTAACCGGGACAATTAGAAATGTTTTTGTGCCAATAGGTGTTAAGTGTTCCTGAATGGTCTAGAGACAAGGTTTGAATAATGCTGTCCTATAATGACTCCCAACCAAATTTACTGAGCTGGAGCAATTTTGACAAAAACAATAGATCATGATCATGACAAACTCTCCAGTCCCTGCCGGTGACAAGCATACCCATAACATGATGCTGCAACCACAACACTTGAAAATACAGACAACTTTGTTTCCCTAAGAGTTGTGCAAAGTTGGTAGAATCTTATTCAAAATGATTCACAGCTGTAATGGCTGCCAAAGGTGCTTTCACCAAGTATTAACTCTGGGGTGTGAGGATATCTTCATTTTTCAATTATTATTATTTTGGAATTGATTTGAAAAAATCCATCACTTTTGAAATGTGGAGTAGGTTGTGTACATTGGTAGAAACAAATGTAATAAATGTTTTGATTTAATTTTAAGGCAGCAAAATGTGAAGACTGTGCAAGGGGTGTGTACACTTGACACACTTCCACAAGATCTGATTATGCAAATTGTATCTAATCTGAATAAGACATATTTTCTGTTTCTCTCTAATAAGAACATCAAGGTCTTACAAAATGTTTTAATTTACACTTTGCTGTAACATTGTACATCTTTTTTTTCTCTTATGTAAAAGTAAGAGCTTGATCAATATTAATTTGAATTTTACTATTCGTAATGGTCTCTGGTTTTTCCATCACAGCTCATAAAAACCCCAGTACTCAACAACACAATACGCTCTTGTTTGATAAGTAATTGACAGGCTCCCAATAAATCAACTATGTAACACATAAATCAACAATTATGTAACACATAGGATGCACCAATTACTCAATCAAGCTAATCAGTGAGGTGCTTTGTAATTGATTACATGGACAAGAGGCATACAGTACCAGTCAAAAGTTTGGGCACACCTACTCATTCAAGGGGTTTTCTTTATTTTGACAATTTTCTACATTGTATAATAGTGAAGACACCAAAACTATGAAATAACACATATGGAATCATGTACTAACCAAAAAAGTGTTAAACAAATCAATATATTTTTTAAGATTTTAGATTCTTCAAAGTATCCACCCTTTGCTTTGATGACAGCTTTGCACTCTCTTGGCATTCTCTCAACCATCTTCACCTGGAATGCTTTTCCAACACTCTTGACGGAGTTCCCACATATGCTGAGCACTTGTTGGCTGCTTTTCTTTCACTCTTCGGTCCAACTCATCCCAAACCATCTCAATTGAGTTGTGGTCGGGTGATTGTGGAGGTCAGGTCATCTGATGCAGCACTCCATCACTCTCCTTCTTGGTCAAATAGCCCTTACACAGCCTGGAGGTGTGTTGGGTCATTGTCCTGTTGAAAAACAAAGGATATTCCCACTAACCACAAACCAGATGGGATGGCGGATCGCTGCAGAATGCTGTGTTAGCCATGCTGGTTAAGTGTGCCTTGAATTCTAAATAAATCACAGACAGTGTCACCAGCAAGCCCCCCCATACTATCATACCTCCTCCTCCATGCTTCACGGTGGGAACAACACATGCAGAGATCATCCGTTCAGCTATTCTGCATCTCACAAAGAAATGGCGGTTGGAAACAAAAATCTCAGACCAAAGGACAGATTTCCACCGGTCTAATTTCCATTGCTCATGTTTCTTGGCCCAAGCAAGTCTCTTCTTCTTATTGGTGTCCTTTTGTAATAGTTTATATGCAGCAATTCGACCATGAAGGCCTGATTCATGCAGTCTCCTCTGAACAGTTGATGTTGACTTGATCTCTGTGAAGCATTTATTTGGGCTGCATTCTGAGGTGCAGTTAACTCTAATAAACTTTGGGTCTTCCTTTCTTGTGACGGTCCTCATGAGAGCCAGTTTCATCATAGCGTTTGATGGTTTTTGCAACTGCACAAATGTTCCACATTGACTGACCTTCATGTCTTAAAGTAATGATGGACAGTCATTTCTCTTTGATTATTTGAGCTGTTCTTGCCATAATATGGACTTGGTATTTTACCAAGTAGGGCTATCTTCTGTATACCACCCCTACATTGTCACAACATTGGTTCAAACGCATTAAGAAGGAAAGAAATTCCACTAATTATTTTTTAACAATGCACACCTGTTAATTGAAATGCATTCCAGGTGACTACCTCATGAAGCTGGTTGAGAAAATAGCAAGAGTGTGCAAAGCTGTCATCAAGGCAAAGGGTGACTACTTCGAAGAATCTAAAATCTCAAATATATTGATTTGTTTTAACACTTACTACATGATTCCATATGTGTTATTTCATAGTTTTGATGTCTTCACTATTATTCTATAACGTAGAAAATAGTAAAAATAAAGAAAAACCCTTGAATGAGTAGGTGTGTCCAAACTTTTGACCGGTACTGTATGTGAGAATGCTTTTCATCGACGACAGCTCTTATTTCAACACCATAGTGCCCTCCAAGCTTGTGACTAAGCACAGGGCCCTGGGTATGAACCCCTCCCTGTGCAACTGGGTCCTAGACTTCCTGACGGACCGACCCCGGGTGGTGAAGGTAAGCAAACAACACCTCCCCATCTGATCTTCAACACAAGGCCCCTCCTCAATCATCAAGTTTGCTGACAACACGACAGGAGTAGGCCTGACTACCAACAACAACGAGACAGCCTACAGGGAGGAGGTTAGAGCACTGGCAGAGGGGTGCCAGGAAAATAACCTCTCCCTCAAAAACAAAGGAGCTGATCGTGGACTACAGGAGACAGTGAAGGGAGCACATCCCCATCCACATCGACGGGACCACAGTGGAGAGAGTCAAAAGCTTTAAGAGCCTTGGCATGCATATCACTGCGGACCTGAAATGGTCCTATCACGCCGGACACCGTGGTGAAGAAAGCGCAACAGCGCCTCTACAACCTCAGACGGCTGAAGAAATTCGTCATGGCCCTAAGACACTCACAAACTTCTACAGGTACACGATTGAGAGCATTCTGTCGGGCTGCATCACCACCTGGTACAGCACTACACGGCCCTCAACCGTGGCTCTACAGAGGGTGGTGTGGTCAGCCCAATACATCACCTAGGGGTGCACTGCCTGCCCTCCAGGACATTTACAGCACTTGGTGTTAAAGGAAGGCCAAGAAGATCATCAAAGACAAGGATGGCCACCCGGATCACAATCACACACACACACACACACACACACACACACACACACACACACACACACACACACACACACACACACACACACACACACACACACACACACACACACACACACACACACACACACACACACACACACACACACACACACACACACACAAAACGCTGCTGTTCCATGTATATAGAGACATTAAACACTGGACTGATGATTTTATACTGTATTCATCACATACCTCATTCTAATATATCTACTACTGTACATATCATTCTTAGTATATATTTTATAAACGCATGGATTGCATGTGGATTACTGGCAACGTGTTATATGGGGTGTTAACTGCATTCCCAGCGAACAATTCTAGGGAGAGAGAACATTTTTGTTATGATACCCTTAATGTTCCCCAGATGTTTGTGTCCAGTTTACTGTTAGTTATGGAACCATTCTATGGATGTTAGCATAAATCTCCTGGGAACCTATTTAGCTATTTTTGGGGTTAGAGTTAGGAGAACATTCCTATGTCCAGTTTACTGAGGGTTAGGAGAACATTCCTCTATCCAGTTTACTGAGGGTTAGGAGAACATTCCTCTATCCAGTTTACTGAGGGTTAGGAGAACATTCCTATATCCAGTTTACTGAGGGGTAGGAGAACATTCCTCTATCCAGTTTACTGAGGGTTAGGAGAACATTCCTCTATCCAGTTTACTGAGGGGTAGGAGAACATTCCTCTATCCAGTTTACTGAGGGGTTGGAGAACATTCCTCTATCCAGTTTACTGAGGGTTAGGAGAACATTCCTATGTCCAGTTTACTGAGGGTTAGGAGAACATTCCTATGTCCAGTTTACTGAGGGTTAGGAGAACATTCCTATGTCCAGTTTACTGAGGGTTAGGAGAACATTCCTCTATCCAGTTTACTGAGGGTTAGGAGAACATTCCTCTATCCAGTTTACTGAGGGTTAGGAGAACATTCCTCTATCCAGTTTACTGAGGGGTAGGAGAACATTCCTCTATCCAGTTTACTGAGGGTTAGGAGAACATTCCTCTATCCAGTTTACTGAGGGTTAGGAGAACATTCCTCTATCCAGTTTACTGAGGGTTAGGAGAACATTCCTCTATCCAGTTTACTGAGGGTTAGGAGAACATTCCTATGTCCAGTTTACTGAGGGTTAGGAGAACATTCCTATATCCAGTTTACTGAGGGTTAGGAGAACATTCCTTTATCCAGTTTACTGAGGGTTAGGAGAACATTCCTCTATCCAGTTTACTGAGGGTTAGGATAACATTCCTCTATCCAGTTTACTGAGGGTTAGGAGAACATTCCTATGTCCAGTTCGATCAAAGTCCCACCAAACATCTTGACCTCTCGGAACCAGTGGTTATTCAGGACAAGGGTTGGAGACCATCTGTCAGTGCTCTTCAGTTTTGTCAGGTCTCCCTTGGGAAAGAGGTATTTTGACCTCAATGGGACTTCCTGGTTAATTAACCTTTTACTGCAGTGGGCTAAATCTGGGACACAGAGTGTTTCTTGGTAGTATTAAACAAATCACCTTTATAAAAAAGGGTATACACATCACACTCATGGTTATGGACTTAATAAAAAGAAGATACCTGTACCATGTCAGATATATAATTGAAATGTGTATTACATTTTGAGTTTGCGTCCCAATATTTCACTTTATATACATCACAGAAGATTGAAATAAAACAAAACTGTTTGACATAGTAACACTGGAGTTTTGCTGGTAAAAAAAGGAAAGTTTATTCATTATGAAACTATGAAAAATATGAATAACATTCTACCCATGAGGCCACTAGGTCATTTGACTGCAGGAAAGGGCTACAATCTCTAAAAGGGGGAGCCCTTAGAAATGCATTGAATAACTGTCACGCCCTGACTGTAGATTGCTTTGTATGTTTCTATTTTTTGTTTGGTCAGGGTGTGATGTGGGTGGGTATTCGATGTTTGCATGTCTAGGTTTTGTATTTCTATGTTTTGGTCTGGTATGGTTCTCAGTCAGGGACAGCTGTCTTTCGTTGTCTCTGATTGAAAACCATACTTAGGTAGCCTGTTTTGGTGGTTATTTTCTGTTTAGTGTTGGTTGCACCTCGCAGAACAGTTTCGGCTATTCTTTTGTTATTTTGTACTCAGTGTTCAGTCAGTGAAGCTAATAAAGATGAACACGTACCCCGCTGCATTCTGGTCCAATGACTCCTCTTCTTCTTCCGACGAAAGCCGTGACAGAACCACCCACCACAAAAGGACCAAGCAACCGGGAGCAGAGGTTGATGGACTCATGGACATGGGAGGAGATATTGGATGGCAAGGGACCCTGGAGACAGGCTGGGGAATATCGCCGCCCCAAAGAACTGGAGGCAGCTAAAGCTGAGCGGCGGTGATATGAGGTAAGCCAGTGCAACAGGCATGAGAGGCAACCCCAAAATATTTTATTTGGGGGGGGGGGCAGGGGTGGCACACTGGGAGATTGGCGGAGTCAGGCGAGAGACCTGAGCCAACTCCCCATGCTTACCGGAAGCAGCGTGGTACTGGTCAGACACCGTGTTAGTAAGCCAAACAGTTCGGACACTACAGACATTTTCATGAGTAGACCGATTTTCGGGATGTCTCATGGTCTGACAAACAGCGCTGTGGCTCTGTCACTTTCCACTGCAGACATGAAGGGCCGACATAGGCGGATTGAGACACAGCCCACGCAAAAAAAAAACAGATATTTCTAACTTAAATTTATGATGTTGATGGGAATTGGTGTATTATGTTAATTAGATTGACGCACGGTTTGCATCAGTAGACTCAAGGATTTGAGTCTAAATACATTTTTTATTTTTATTTTTAAATCTAGTTGTCTGCTTTGATGAAAACCACAGATTTGGAAACAAGGGTAGTGATCCAGACAACAGATAGGTAGACACAGAGAGAGAAGTCATAATGGTATATCTGTTTACTCCTGTCAGATGTCCATTTTACCAGATGTTTATGCATTTCTGCCCATTTGCTCGTGAAGCTTTAGATTCCACTCCGTTCGAGCCTTTTTTACTCCCATAACAATGCCCTTTAACAGTTTCTGAAATGTCAGGAAAAGCCTTTAACCACATAATGACAGGCATTAGCTGAGTTGTTTGGAGGCCGAGGGGTGTGTGTGACAGTCACTCAGAGACCCTCAGTCATCAGAACAAGCTCAATGACACCTTTCCTGTATGGTTTGGTCAACAAGATCAGCAGCGTCATAGAATCGGGCAGAATTTTCATAAAATTGGATGACATCAATTCCAACTATTTCTGTGTTATGCTATTATTGAAGACTGGAACTGGGCATTGGGCCAGGTAAAACAAAAGATGGAAAGAAACATTTGGCTGATATAGATATTGATCTTAACTTTGAGAGAGAGTGACGAGCGGAAACATGTTTTTAAGGTAATAATACAT
Source organism: Oncorhynchus gorbuscha (assembly GCF_021184085.1). NCBI lineage: Eukaryota > Metazoa > Chordata > Actinopteri > Salmoniformes > Salmonidae > Oncorhynchus > Oncorhynchus gorbuscha. Next base: position 47,904,127 of record NC_060178.1, read on the forward strand.
GATCATATTTTCTATTCTCAATATAAAACCAAAATATGCCGTCCGTCTGCAGACATGGTCTCCACTAATCTCATTGGAGGTCTAAAATGGAGACGTTCAGTCTCCTACAATACTTCCCTAAGGACCAGACATTATGGAGACAGCCAATGATGAGGCAGGCTTGTGGGACACATAAGACACAGGGTGTCCATCTACTCTCCAACCATAGAAAGATCTGTCCCTCGCACCGCTGGCTGGCCAAGGTGGCGCCGATGATGTCCTCTAACGTCTTACACCTGAGGGGAGAGAAAACAGATGCCATAAGATACAGTACAATATGTACTATTGAATTCTGTGGAAGACATTTTACTGTAAACTTTGTTTGCCCAGGGAGATAACAGCCCCCACAGACTGAGGAAATTAAGCCTTGATCTGGGCAGAATATGGCAATTGAAAGGAAAAATCCAATCAAAAACAACTTTTTTTGGTATTTTTTTCATTAGTCCACTGTTCTACAGTCCCAAAAATGTTTTGCATGTCAGCAATTAGTTTAAGATATATGACTTTCAAGAAGCAAAGAGTCAACGGTCACATCATCACGATGACGCAACACTGTTTTGAGTGGAGTTTCCCTTTAAAGAGATTCTCCTTTACATCTGTATACTTTTTAGCCTGTAGTTCTGAAAAGTAGTATCCCTCACAACGTGGTCCAACGTACAACGTCCTATATGGGCACTAAGTCACTGCTCTCACTCTCTGCTGTGTCCCTTGAGCCGTTGGGCCTAGCCTGCAACCTCATTGGATAACGCTGGGCGGGCCTATTGCTAGCTGTCACTCAAATGTAAGGGGCTAACGCTCATTGTCTAGAACTCAAATGGCTAGCTGGTTAGCCCACGTGGGGGGAAACGTAGGGAAAATGGCGCTGCACAGCTTCAAGAAAACCGGTGCATTCAAACTAGGGATTTAGTGGCTAATTGAGGCCACACAGTTATTCTGCTCATAGACCATTTTCAATGGTAAACTTCACATTGACACATCCAGCCCAAAGCAGCGTGTTTATAAAATACATTCTTAGTCGGCAAAGTACTGTAACAAGTGACAATCAGCAGTTGAAACAATGACAAAGCGTTCTCCCCACCACTGTTTCGGTATAAAGCGGGGGGATGGAGAAATGCAACCACTGTCAAATTCAAAGACCGCTATGGATGCAAGTACTGGATTATAATTGTAACCATGTTTATTGTGATATACAACGTTTGTTTACATTTACTTTGGAGTAAAACAAGTTTAACTTGGGTTCTGATATGGTACGGCAGTTGAACTAAGCTCACGAGGCATTTATAAGTAATAAATCTCTGGGAATCAACGGGTACATATCATTCATTTATAAGTCCAAAAATGGATGTACCAACAGCTTATTGCCCCTTTCGGTGGTCTGTCATCAGACTGATTTATCACACAGGGAACAGTTTGAAGCATGTTTGAAAGTTAAAGCTCTCAGTGATTGAGATGGTGACTCACGTAGGTCATGCAGGATAGGACATACTGCACAAAGATGAGTCCCTCTGTAAGAACAGAGCAATAAAACACGGTAATTGCAAGGTTTCTGCCACAACCTAGTCTTGGACTAAAAAGCACTTTCAGTGAAGATTATCCTGAAGAGTGTGCTGTAAAATGCACTCTAATCTAATCTCCTGCCCACCTGAGTTGCCTCTCCCATGGTGAGGTTCTTGAGCCGGTAGACACTGACCTGTCCGTCACTGTCCCCCACCAGGTTGCAGTCTGTCTCTGTAGCAAACAGCAGGGAGGTCAGCTTCACCCCAGGACTGGCAAGGGTCACGATGGTGGGGTCCAGGCTGGGGAAAGAGACGATGGTTATTCATACAGCCATGATGCTCAAAGTAACGTGTTGATCAATAATGTATTTGGAATATCATTTTAAGATAAGGAACTAGAGAGGGAGGGAAAGAGACAGGGTGAAATCAATTGTTCCCTCACAATTTATTAAGAGATTGAAAGTAACAGAATTGGAGAGAGATAAAGAAAAAGACAACTCACCTGCTGGCTCCCAGGACGGACCCAAGCACCGTGGCCCACTTGGGGGTACACATGTCATAGACTGTCCTCTGGGTGCGCGTGAAGCCCAGCACAGGAGGGAACAGATCCTGCCGCCACAGCTGAATTGTCTAATCAGAGCAGCTCAGGAATATGTCCGAGCAGAACAGAGACCATGTGATGTGGGACAGAGGGCCCTGGGAGCAAGGAGAAGGTTAGACTCGTGGTTGAGGCTCGGGTTGAACCGGGATGTGGACATGAAGGGTTTGGGTTGTGGTTGGGTTGGGTCTAGGGTTAAACTGGGATGAGAACATGAAGTTAGTGTTAGGGTTGAACTAGGGCTGTGAAGGTCACGAAATGTCGTCAGCCGGTGATTGTCAGGCAAATAAATGTTGGTCACACGGTAATTTACCATGAATTAACATAAACACATTTAGCATCACCTGGCTTCCACACATAGCCTACATGCCATTTTAAAATGTATATTAAATCTGTGTAATATAGCCTACACAATATATCCATGATTTATTTTAGACAGGTCTAAAGAATCATGATATGAAGAAAATGTAGTCTATTTCAGAGGAACGGAATAGCATACTCTGAGTTGTCCTTATGTTAGGTCCTGATGTGGCTATGCCATATGGCTGTGGGCTACACTAGTTCATTTAGCAGACAAGATTAGCTTATAATTCCTTGGCATTATTTTATATTATTTCATTTTATGAAGAATAAAATTGAACAAAGCTGAATAAAATCTAAATATTTTCTCCAAACGATTTGAGGAAGTGAGCACATGCAGATGTTCTGTGTTGAGCAGTTAACAAAGAAATAGATAGATAGAGTTATTAACTTCTTTGGTGTAGGGGGCAGTATTTTCACATCCATCACTCTGTTTTCGCCAGCAATTGCATAGCCTATAGAAATGTGGCGCAACATCAGCTCATTGGCTCTCATGAAGTGTTTTATTTGATTTTCGAAACATTTGCATTGATGTCAGAGTGATTAGAGGGATAATAGAGTGCTGAGTACCAGGCAGTTAGCAAGTTTGGTAGGATACTAATGACCAGCAGCAGCATCAGAGCTTGGAGAAGCATAATTACCGTGACGAAACGGACGGTCATGCAGAATTTGACTGCCCTCATGACTCGTGACCGCCGGTGTGAGGGTAATACGGTCACTGCAACAGTCCTAGGTTGAACTGATCCTAACCTTGTGTGCTCTCTAGGTCTCATGGAACTGCTCATTGTAAGAACAAGGATACTTGTGGATGTGGCCCTCTACTGTACCAGCCAGGTAGACGTTGGAGTCCATAGGACCAATAAATAAAGTATTAACACAGAAGTAGTGCATGTACAGTTGAAGTTGGAAGTTTACATACACTTAGATTGGAGTCATTAAAACTCGTTTTTTCAACCACTCTACACAGTTCTTGTTCACAAACTACAGTTTGGCAACTCTGTTAGGACATCTACTTTGTGCATGACACAAAAAATTATGTCATGACTTTATAGGCTTCTGATAGGCTAATTGACTAAATTTGAGTCAATTGGAGTTGTACCTGTGGATGTATTTTAATTAATACCTTCAAACTCAGTGCCTCTTTGCTTGACATCATGGGAAAATCAAAAGAAATCAGCCTAGACCGCAGAAAAAAAATTGTATACCTCCACAAGTCCGGTTCATCGTTGGGAGCAATTTCCAAACGCCTGGAGGTACCACGTTCATCTGTACAAACAATAGTACGCAAGTATAAACACCATGGGACAGCGCAGCCATCATACCGCTCAGGAAGGAGATGCGTTTTGACTCCTAGAGATGAACGTACTTTGGTGCGAAAAGTGGAAATCAAACCCAGAACAGCAAAGGACCTTGTGAAGATGCTGGAGGAAACAGGAACAGGAGTATATATATCCACAGTAAAACAAGTCCTATATCGACATATCCTGAAAGGCCGCTCAGCAAGGAAAAAGCCACTGCTCCAAAACCGCCATAAAAAAGCCAGACTACCATTTGCAACTGCACAGGGGGACAAAGATCCTACTTTTTGGAGAAATGTCCTCTGGTCTGATGAAACAAAAATATAACTGTTTGGCCATAATGACCATCGTTATGTTTGGAGGAAAAAGGGGGAGGCTTGCAAATTGAAGAACACCATCCCAACCTTGAAGCACAGGGGTGGCAGCATCATGTTGTGGGGGTGCTTTGCTGCAGGAGGGAGTGGTGCACTTCACAAAATAAATGTCATCATGAGGGAGGAAAATTACGTGGATATATTGAAGCAATATCTCAAGACATCAGTCAGGAAGTCAAAGCTTGGTCGCAAATGGGTCTTCCAAATGGACAATGACCCCAAGCATACTTTCAAAGTTGTGGCAAAATGGCTTAAGGACAACAAAGTCAAGGTATTGGAGTGGCCATCACAAAGCCTCGACCTTAATCCTATAGAAAATGTGAGGGCATGACTGAAAAGCGTGTACGAGTAAGGAGGCCTACAAACCTGACTCAGTTACACCAGCTCTGCCAGGAGAAATGGGCCAAAATTC